>NC_051224.1:34028704-34038704 GCF_015220715.1 Pygocentrus nattereri
GTTTTATCCTTCTCCTGTAAAGTTACCATTCTGGATATACTAGTTTTTGTTCCAAGAAGAGCAATATGGTACCCTCTTAAATGTCCAGGCTTTTAGTACACATTATATAACCTAAGAACAGCTTATCCAGTATCCAGTTTGCATAGAGGTCCCTGTAGGTGCTGAATAATAAGCTTTATTATGCAATAAGCCTATTAGAGGGTTAACATTTTTTTACCTTGTAACAGTTTTAGAGCATCTTCTTTAGTGAAGAGCTTTAGCATAAAGCTGCTGTTTTCCATTAGTAACATCTGAAATGCACACCTGTAGCTTCAGTCAGTGACATATGTAGAACTCCCAGAAGGCATAAAGTGATATTTATATTACACTAAACTTGTCCCATACACCAGAAATCAGAATGTGATTGGTTAATTCCTATTAAACTAATGTAACAGGTTTAGGCCTACACTTCAGGCCTTCTCCTCAGCTCCTGAAGGCCTAACCAATGGAAGAGCTCATATAGTGGCATTTACCTTGGTACCAAACTCTGACTGCGCGTTTTTTAATGGGCATTTCAAGAGTGTAACTCTCTTGTTTACAACCAAAACTTAACAATGGAAAAAAAGTAATGGAACAGAGTTTAAATACAAGCATGGTGATTATATTGAATAAAAATATGTTAAAATACGTTAAATACTATGTATTTTTTTATTTCACACAAATCATTAGGCCTGTTCCAAAGACCTACTGTAATTTCTCATTTGGTTGAATGCAGTGGGGGCCTGGGTCTTTAGACCAGGCCTAATACATATATGTGTGTGTGTGTGTGTGTGAGAGAGAGAGAGAGAGAGAGAGAGAGAGAGAGAGAGAGAGAGAGAGAGAATAATTTTAACTCAAAAACAAGGAAAAGATTAAAAAGAACAAGAAGTAGTGAGATCTTAAGGTGGTTGTACATTTTTACACAGAGAATGGGATGAGAAAAATCTAGAGAAAAGATGGTGGTGACAGATGAGGGGGGGAGAGAGGTGAAAGAAAATAAAGAGGAAAGAGGCACAAGGGAGAGAGAAAAGAGAGTAAACAGAGAGAGGGAGAGAGGTAGAGTGAAATGGAAGGAGAGAGAGATAGATGGGGAGGGATGGAGTGAGTGAGGGAGGAGAGGGGGTGGATCGAGAGAAGCAACGAGTGAGATAGAGAGAGGGAGGAATTTGTCTCAAGAAGGGGCGGCAGGACCAGCTGGAGCTTCTACAAGCCTGTCATTACAGCAGTGTGTGAACAACAGCTCCATACTGTACACACTGAGCTTCAGATTACACACACACACACACACACACACACACACATTTTTAATATAACGTGAGGACAAACATATGGCCCTTATGTGTCATATGCATTGTCGGTGTGATAACTTCCAAAGTAGCCTCATTACATTAACATGCATTAAAGCTTTCCTTCTCTATTAAAGTTTAACGTTAGCAATTCAGAGATAACCCTAACATTTTGGACTGCAGTATCTATCGTTAATCTCAATATTTGCAATAACTATTATAATATGTCTCATGTCGTCTCTGTCCAAAGCATATCTCTCTATTATTGTTATTTTTCTACATCATTTCAACATGGTATGTTGTGTTAATGGACCAATAGAAATGCTCAAATGTTACTTATAATAAAAGCTCTTTACATTAACTTGCATTCAAATTGCCATTTTCGAGGTACATAGGATAATATCTAGACTAAATATCCCATGTCCCATATATACTACATATATGGAAGTACCCATATGCAATAATAATGTCATTATATTTATTGCACATATATAAGTACCTTTATGTAATTAAAATATGCCCCATATCCATATGTCCCACATGTACAATCCATGTAAGTACCTTTATGCAATAATAATGTCCCATATATATATAATATGCAATAACAGCCGTTTTACTTACTACAAAGATATTTTTCCTGAATATGTATGAAAAAGAAACACAACACTCTCTCAGTTTAACAGTCTCACAGTTCACACCCCACAACATCATAACCGCCATCTTATTAGAGCAGCACACAAACTAATCAGACTCATATGGCCGACATACTACACCACATCAATTAACTCTAACAGCTGCATGTCAGTCAAACACAGGAGCACTAGCAGAGGCTGTCCTGCATGTGTGTGTGTGTGTGTGTGTGTGTGTGTGCGTACCCTTATTTCAGTAGTTGAGAAATCTAAAATCTGATAATAAAGCTAATATCTCTCTGAAATTATTCCAGTTGTTCATCCTGAACAACCTGACAGCTTTCAAATAACATGCAAAGATCTGAAAAGATGGAGACTCAAATCTGTTTACAGTTGGGACTGATGGGGAATTTCTTCACAGTTCAGTCGGTCAGATGTAAACACTTATTTAGAGTGACCTATCGTGTTGTAGAGATACTTCCGACTACATTTCTCTACAGTGATAGTGACAGGAACCAGAGTTGCCAATATTACAACACAAATAATATATTGATTTTATTTACTATCCAAAGCCAGCAGTTTACCTACATGTCTCTTCTAGGTATTTATATGTAATATTGAAAATACTGCCCTTTGTATATACCTCACTGTCCTGAATGGATTAAAAAATATGAACCATTTCGTATAGTAGCTTTCTGTAAAGTTGCTTTTGGAACCAATCAAAGCTGATGTCTGGTTCCTATCACCACCACTCAGAGCAATGCTGACTCCAGAGTTAGGTTCTTAAGAACAAAGCACTTTCTGATTGACCTTGTCCCCTTTCGCATGTCCGACCCCATGACCTGATTGTTATAATTGGATCATAATACAATAATAACAAGCCGTTTATGCATACCTCTGTCAAATCAGCTACTGCCTCCAGTTTTAGTGGTGTGATTCAATTCTCCCATGCAGAATTTCAATTGTCATCAGGTAGGGCACTATTAGGCCTACAAAGACTATGCTGCATTTGCTTTGTAATCATGGTGATAAAAGTTTCAGGCATCTGAAGTTGATTATTGAATAGAAGGTGAGTTATGTATGTTTGTATGTATTGTGTAGGCTTTGGGTTTATAAATAGTAATATATGCCTGCTTAGAGGCCACAGCTGTGCATGTAAAATGAATAGCAGCTGATATACTTTGTTAATGAGATACACATACATGTCTTAAAAAGTCTGGGCATTTTGGCCTAAAACTACCATTCAGTTCATTATGTATCATGTTATATAATATTTTGTAGTGCAACACTGCAGTCCTCAGATCCGTTTGTCTGAATTCTCAGTTTTGTATTGTTTACCAGGGTTCATGCACTACAATTTCCAGCATGCATTATTCAAATATTCATACAATCACTGGGAACCCTTCCACAGAGCTAAAGAGATCCTGTCCTCCTTCTGCATTACACTGCATAAAAATGTTCTCTTCTCAAGTGAAATGGTCTTAAATCTAACCGATATGTCAAAGATTTCTCATAGAGATTGTTGTGAGCTTATTATAAGATCATTCCACTAATTTTGAGACATTATTTACTTGGGATTCATTTTGGGATTGTTGTCATTTATTTCTGGACACTTTTTTTCTTGATTTTGGTAAGTTAAATCATCTCACTATATTGGCAGACGATTTTGTCTGTTGTTGCCATTGACTGAGTTACGCTCATTTCAGTGGACTAGATATACTTTTTTGCAGTGTGGCCAGTAGCCAACTAAAAAGAAAAGCATTTCAAACATCCTCAAATATCCACCTTTAAGTCCTTGTAGTTTTTGAAAAGTTCCTCCCACCGTCAAAGTACATCATCAGAAGGGGACTCTTGTAGTTTTTAAACTGGAAAATCTCACTTTAGAGATTATTGCAGCACAACTGTAGGGTGCAAATAGACATACTGTGTATGTACTGGCAGTTTATACCCACATTTTCTCTGTTATTTTACAGTTTTCTTCATCAATTAAATAGATATTTTCCATAAATTAACAAGTTTTTCTTCATTTTAAGGAATATCTTCAGTTTTTCTGTAGTCTTATGTCATTGCCGAAACAGATCTTTTCCAAAAAATAATGTTTTTAGGGAATGTTTAGGGAAGTCTTCCTTCATCAATTCAACAATATTTTCTGTAAATTAATGTTTTTAATTTTTTAACTAAATGTTTGCTTTTTTTAAAGTAACTGTTCCTTATTAAGGTTTCTTCTTTATGTGTTTTACTTTTTACCATGCATAGGCACTGATGCAGGGATGGTTACACTTTTAACTTTGGTCAGAGTGCCCTTTAACAAGACAGGCGGAAAGGATACTGCGAGTGGTCAACGCCGTCAAGTTTCTCTTAAGCAGTTCTCAGCTCTGCTGGACTGTTTAAATTTGTCTAGCAGCGTTGCTGCATGGTGTGGGAAAGAAAGAAGAAAAAGAAAGCAAGAGAGAGCGCGAGAAGGGGGCAAGAGAATGGGTGTGAAGACATTGAGCATCTTCTTCCTCCTCCTCTTCCTCCCTCGCTTACTGTTCCCACGACAAAACATGACCTCGAGATGAACAGCTAACGTACTAACGATTCCACAGATGGCTCGAGTCAACGGCAAATACGCAGAGAGAGAGAGAGAGAGGGAGAGAGAGAGAGAGAGAGAGAGGGAGAGAGAGAGAGAGAGAGAACTCTGATTTCATGCAATCTATTCCAAATCAAACACAGATATATCATATATCACATCTGCAATACAATGTAAATGTAGTGAAGTAGAGGGAAACTAATACATTCATCTGACTGTATCTGGACTGTATCATGCACTGTTTACATTAGATAAAGCTATGCCATTAAAATCAGATCTCATGCTGTTTCCTTTAAGTTTCATGAATTACAATGACCAGGCCAGAGAGGTTCAGATCACACACAGGTAAGAGGGCGCGGGAGGAGGTGACAGTTCATTGCGGGGTCCATCATTAGCTGAATTTTGAGGAATTGAATGGAAACTTCCATTTTCCAGTAAAATGGTGTGATTTAGAAATAATATATATATATATATATCAAAGGAAAAATAAGCCTCTCCTCGAGGAAGCCCAGTATTATATGTACTTAAAAAGCAACTCCTGGTTTGACCAATCAGTGCTTCAGTAAATTGTGCTCATGATGTAATTGATGATATTAACACATCACAGTGTTGGCTGTGAAGGTGCTATGGAAAAATATGGACCCAAGAAATTGAAATGGAAAAGTTTCAGTGCTTATAAATGCAAATAATTACATTTGTCTCCAAATTCTCCATGTTCATCTTATATCTTTCTCTTTGCTCTTTTATTAGCTACAAGCTAGGCAAGATTGCTATCTGTGTTGCTATGGTTACCAGCAGTCTGCATGCCAGTTTTCAGGGTTTAAGGTTGGTGACTAAGCAGTTACATGTCCCACATTTCAGACAATTTATATTAAACCTTTGTTAGGATGATTAGTAGAGCTTTAGTTTACTGCAAAAGAGGATTATTTAATTTTTACCTAAATATCTAATTCTGCTGTGTTGCCAACTCCTGCTCTTGCTCTTGGTTAATATGTTAAACTGAGCAAACAAACAATAATTGTACAATTAATTCAAATGTGTAGAAATGTGTTGCCTACAGAGTTGTTGTGTTGTTGTGTGTTGCCTATTTTCACTTGAAAATCAACAAAACATGGGCTCCAAAACTTTTGCAAATGACTGTGTTTGCATACCCTCATGACAATCTATTCTCTAGATGCAGGCTGCATGTAAAAAATAGGTGCACAGTCTATTTTTAAAAATAAAAGTGGAATAGAAAACTGGAAAAGCACAAATCCTACAATTCATAATCAAGCAAAACAGCTATA
Organism: Pygocentrus nattereri; assembly: GCF_015220715.1. Taxonomy (NCBI): domain Eukaryota; kingdom Metazoa; phylum Chordata; class Actinopteri; order Characiformes; family Serrasalmidae; genus Pygocentrus; species Pygocentrus nattereri. The sequence continues at coordinate 34,034,496 of NC_051224.1, forward strand.
CTTATATACCAGACATGAAAACCAGCATTATTTACTGGGTACTGGCTCAGTGGCCTGGTCAGTAATCTGTCCCTGGGAAAAAGGATATCAGGAGAACTTTTTTTTAATCATTCCCCGATGTAAACACTGTATAAGTATATAGTCAATGCCTCATGACAGCCTTTGAACTTAAAACAGGCTTTAACAGTGTTTACAAACTACATTAAGCTCCCACTTTATAAGAATGAGGAATATTTGGTTTGCCATAATATGGGCCCTTTAACTGTTTACCTTTTAGTATTATATTACATTACATCACAATACCGTCAATGTGCCAACACCCCCCCCCCTCCCTCTCTCTCTCTGCCCTCCCTCCTCTTCCCTCTGGCAGTCCTTCACTTCATTAATCTCCATTATAAAGCACAAGTTAGTTAATGTCTGTGATGCTTGGCGGACGACACCCTGCCACGGACCCCCCGGCACACATGCACACACTCTTATGCCAGCGCAAGCACACATACTGTAAAAATGCTCACGCTTTAATGCCTTAACAAATATTCACACATAATTACGCTCACACAAACACAGAGCGTTAGTGTGTGTTTATGTCGTCTACAAGCGGCCCACAGTTATTCTGTTTTCATTAGACAATGACAGAAGTGACACTGCTCAGAAAGTAATGATGCCTAAGAGGCTGCATGTGTGCACATATGAGCCTGAAAGAAGAACAGAAGAAAAGAGGCCACAGGCAGTTTTCCTCTCTCTCCTTTTCTCTTAATAGCTGTTTGAATGGTAGCATTTTCTCCCGAATGTTCAAAGCCGTGTTTGAACTCCATTTCACATATTTCTTCTCCCTGTTCGATAGTGCACTAATGTGTCTTTAATCTGTCATTTTGCTGTACTGTAACTGAAATTACAGAATAATATCATTAACAAGGGAAAGTTCATGAACAAGCGTTAAGTTGATTTGACAAAACCAGCTAATAATGCTTCAAAAGATAAGGCAGCTGTGGAACACTGCTGATTGTTTTTGATAATTCGCTTTATTCAGCAATTTCAGGCAAGCGTTTCATGTCTTATACTTTGGCATGGGCTGATGGGTTTAGAAAACCAAAACCAGTCAGTCAGAGCTGGTCTAGAACTTCTCCAGATCATTCCTCCAGAAATCCCAAAATCCATCTGCATTTCTCCAGAACACCTCTAGAAATCCAAGAATGGTCCCAGGAATTTCCAGAAGTTCTGACATCTTCACCAAACTCCCCACTCTTCCCAATCTTCCCAAAACCTCCCAATCTTCCCAAATCTCCAGGACTACTGCAAAAATGTTCCCAAAATTCTAAAGAAGTTCTTCAGAAATCTTCCTAATCTTCTTTAGAAGTCCTCCAAAACCCTTCCCAAACATCTCCAGAAGTCCTCCAAAAATCTTCCCAGCTTCTCCAAAAGTCCTCCAGAAATCTTCCCAAACTTCTTCAGAACTTCTCCAAAACTCTTCCAAAACTTCTCCAGAAGTTCTGCAGAAATCCTTCCAAGTTCTCCATAAGTTCCTAAGAAATGTTTCCAAATGTGTCCAGAAGTCCTCGAGTAATCTTGCCAAACCTTTCAGAAGCCCTCCAGAAATCATTCTGAACTGCAGCACAACTTCATCTCAATCCCAAAACCTCTTCAGAGTCCCATGCCCAGTCCCAGAGCCCTGACTTGGGGCTGGGACAGGAGGGTGCGTCAGTATGGAGGGAGAGCACTGCTTCAGAGTAATAGAGACCAGTGAGTGGGTAATAACGTGCTTGGCAGGCTGCTTCGTGGCGGAGGAATAATAAGAAGAAAGGGCTGCGCAACTCAGCACAAGCTTTAGGTCATGCACACACACACACACACATACATTCATTGACCGCATGAGCAGGAGAGAGGCCGGAGAGCCTGAGTCTTCTTATCAGTTATTTCATTTCATTAGCAGTGGTAGAGACTGAGACACTGCATAGAAGTGATGCTGAGGAGACACAGAACATACACTGTCCTCAATTTACATGCCAGAGCTTGTTTAGCAGGAGATTTTTAATTTTCTTCATTTTTTTGTATAAAATGCACGTGAAGCAGTGGTGGGTGTGTGTGTGTGTGTGTGTGTGTGTAGAGTTTGCAACAGAAGCCCTCTGGTGTTTCTATAGATTCATCATTAATTATAAAAGACTGCTAAGTCTACAGAGCAGAGCAGAACAATCTGCTCACCTCAGAGCTGTTTGGAGTCACTTTATACCTCTCTCTCTCTCTCCCCTCTCTTTCTGCCCCCCCCCCTCTCTCTCTCTCTCCCCTCTCTTTCTGAGCCCCCCCCTCTCTCTCTCTCTCTCTCTCTCTCTCTCTCTCTCTCTCCCCCTCTCTCTCTTTCTCTGTCTCTCTCTCTCTCCTTTGACTTGATTTTATTTCTCTCACTTTCTCTTTTGCCTTCTCTCTTTCTTCTCTCTTACTCTCCTAACTACTCACTTTCTCTCTTTCTTTTCTTTACCTTTCTCTCACACCCTCTTTTCTTTCTCACTTTCAATATCTCTCCTTTCTCTCTCATATTCCCACCCCCATTTCTCTCATTCATTCTCCCTCTCCTTTTGCTCTCTTGTTTTTCTTACTTGCTACATGAACTACACGAATGTCTGTGCTGTTACATTTGAATCTTGGGGTTCTTTTATATTCATACTCATGAGTTCATATATATGACTTACGCCTACCTTAGCAACACCTAAGCAACCACCTGGGATACCATAGCAACAGCATAACGGCATCTTAAAGTAATTGAAAACACAAGCACTGCTTACTGCTGCTCATTTCACTCTGACTGGACTCATGTGATGCTGGCTACACTAAGCAATACTGTATGCATGCTTATAATTTTGGATCTGATTATTTGTAGTGTGCATGAAAACTTTATGATTTTCCATCATATTATTGAGTAGAGTGATCATATAAACACATTTACATTTGGCAGACACTCTTATCCAGAGCGACTTACAATCTGATCATTTTTACACAGGTAGGTGAAGGTAGTGTTAGGAGTCTTGCCCAAGGACTCTTATTGGTATACTGTTGGGTGTTTACGTAGGTGTGGATTGAAACCGTCTACCGCCTAGAAGGCAGATGTGTTACTGTGTTACCTACTACACTATACCAACCAGTCTGAATACAAAACACCTCAGTATGCATCTATAATAGGAATATGTTCAATCGGATTGGCAAAGATCTCAGAAATAGATAGCAGCCTTGCTTTACACATGTAGTGAACTAGGTCTTCTCTGAGAGACCTCAGGTATGTCTTCCTTCTGCTCACAGCATATAGTCCACCCAGTGCCTCCTGCCACACTTTTGCTCTCTCTCTCTCTCTCTCTCTCTCTCTCTCTCTCTCTCTCTCTCTCTCTCTCTCTCTCTCTCTCTCTCTCTCTCTCTCTCTCTTTCTCTCCCTTCCCCTCTTTTCCCTCACTCTTTTACTTTCCAGGGGCTCAATTACAGGAGCACGGCTCCTTGGTTCCACAGCCTAGGGCAAGACAGCATCAGCTGACCCGTGAGGAGGAGCTATCCGACAGGTCCCTTAACAATGATAAATCACACACACACACACACACACACACACACACACACACACACACACACACACACACACACACGGGTATGAGAGCTCTCTCTCACACACACACACACACACACACACACACACACACACACACACACACACACACACACACACTACAAGAACCCACTGATCACAAGATCACATCAGAGAGTAAGAGAAAAAGTGGGCTTACAAAAATATCAGCGATGAGGAGGTGAATAATTCACAGGAAAACTGCGCAATATATCATTTGTTAATCTTTATCATGACGTGTATTCATCGGCGGAGGGACAGTTTCAAGTAGTTTTAAAACATATTTTGTCTCCCTCTCCCACTTTTACTGGTTCTATTTGTTGCTTGTTTACCCAAAAGTTCAAATATAGTATCCATATTTAATGTGCCCAAATCGGATATGATGAAATGAAAATGGTCTGTAATGAAACAGACCCCCTCCATCCCCTCCTGCCGCAGAACCAACCTCCCCGAAACTGCGGACACCAAGCATATTTTCCCCAACAAAACACCAATGTCCAAGAAAGCATCACTGAAAAGCAATGGACATGAAACTTAAACAATGGATAAACATCAAGAAGCAAAGTCATGTAGTTTTTGACCAGCATTTATAAGCCTAAAGACCCAAACAG
>NC_051224.1:34043704-34056204 GCF_015220715.1 Pygocentrus nattereri
TATACCTGCTCTCACACAACTCTGACGCTTCTGTGACAAAGACATCAGTGCATTTCAGGGCAGCTAACACAAGTACAACTCTCAGATGTAGGGTCTGCCAATTTATAGCCCACTCAGATCACCCATAAAACGGTTCTATGCATCACTGTAGATCATGGAACGTGGGATGAATTTTTGAAAGGTTGTCTAGGCATCATTATTGTTCTCAGAGGTGAACCCTCAGGGCCTTTTAGGCCTTCACAGAACGACTAATGGTTTCTGGCAACTAAAAAATATAGTACGTTTTTGGTTCATTTTTATTGAAAAGAATAATCATAGTTGCTGTTGCATGTACTGGATTACAATTGTTGTTTCATCACATTTTGGTCAGAAACAAAAAGGGTTATATCCTAAAACAGCTGAGTGAAAACTATCCAATTGGATTCATTTCTCTCTAGGTAAAACTGTATCTCTAGGTAGGTATAAGCAAACGAAACTGTAAAACCTGATAAGTTAAGTCAACTCAAATGGTGCGAGGAAACTGATGAGCTCAAATGTTTTAAGTTCAACAACTCATTTACACATAAGTAAATTGAGTAAATTATACTTACTCCATTTGTTTTGTTGAGTATTTTGAGTTTTTGAGTATTTCAATTTGAATAATTGAGTATTTCTAGCTTATGTTTAAGCTACATTACCTCAATACTGTTAAGTGATTATAAATGAAGTGATTATAAATTCATCGCTAAGATAAACATTTAGATACGAGATGAGATCATAGACATTTTGAGCAATGTCTTGGCCACCTTAACATCACTACTGACCACCCCGCTGAACGCTGAGAGGTCAGTACAGATGTAGTCTCCACAGCATTTATCCACAATAGAACCCCAGCAGAGAGGAACTTGGTAACTCAGCTTTCTCAACACTAATTTTTGATCAGTACTGATTGGCAGGAATCATAAAAGTTTATCAAATCTTGTCAACACAGGGGAAGGTAGGCTGGGGAGAATGACAACACACAGACGGTGAAAGAAGGTAGCAATGACCAGATGTTAATTCAACTTATTCAACCATTTGATTGAGTCTAAAATCATTAAAATAAAGTTATGAAAAAAGTCCAAATCATTTAAATGTAAATCACATTAAGCCACACTAAATGTTTGTATTTGCATGTAAAGTCAAGTTAAATAAAAATAGTGAATATAATACATTTAAATAAAGTTACCTTAACTCAAAATATTCTGAAAAAACAATCTCACTCAAAACGACAGTTACTATCTCAACGACTCATTTTTGAGTTCATCTGAAATTTTCAGATTAAGTTACTCCAACTTTTGGTAGTATTTAAGTTGTGTTAACTTCAGGCTTTCATTAAGATGCGCAGTGAGTTTTACAGAGCAGCTCTATATTGGTTAGGGTTTCAGGAGCTGAAATTAAGCCATAGCATGTCAGATTAACTACCAACTTAAATAGGAAATGGAATCAACCAATCATAATTCGATTTCCAATAGACAGAATAAGAATGTACTCACTCTAGGCCTTCTGGAAGTTCTAGATATGTCACTGACTATGAACACAAGGTGTAATCTAATCAAGTTGTATCATGTTGTAGGGCATTTTCACGCAAGAGTTTTTATCCGGATATGGGGCTGCTTGTTACATTTGGTGTGTGAAAGCTCTTTTCGAGCCCAGGGGCAGTCCAGGAACCTATCCGCTGTATGAACCCTGTGCTGCAAGTGGGGTTGCATGATTAGTTCATTTCATCACTGTTTCAACTTCTCGCATGAGTTCCCTTTTCAGGTTTTGGAGTCATTGTAAAACTGCTACAAGGTGCAACATGTACTAATGTCTATTACAAGCTTAAAATAAAATATCTTCTGCAAGCTTCAAATATCCATCTTTAAAAAATATGCAGCTTCTAAACGCGTAAAAGTAAGCAGGAGGGTTAACTTAAAATGTTGAGTTCATTGAACTTAAAGTAATGTAAAAAATTATTCTTCTACAAAATTGGAAGATAAACCAGTTGCTTATTTTTTAAGCTTAAAAGTTGTATATATTTTCTTTTACAGAATAGTCAAAACGTTAGTGTTCCCTAGCACTAGTTTAGCGCTTACATATCACTGCAAACCCCATAAGGCTGCTAGCCAAAATGAGCTTTATCATAAAGATAGGCTTCTGATTTGTATATCTATGGCTTAAACTGAAAGCCTCTATTTTCGTGCAACTGAATGAAAAGGAAATAAATTCATATCATGAATGCTTGTGTGGGATAAGTGTGAATATTGCAATACAAGTGACAAGTGAAGGCCCATTTTAAAAAATCTGCCATGGGCTGAGTAGCTCGACCATTCTGCTGCCATGTTGAGGATCAGTGGTTTGAGCCTCATGGAACCCCAGACTGTCCACTTTTTTGCTCCATCTCTATGGAGCAAAACTCTGTACCATCTATGGGGCCCCAGAGGACCAACTTTGGAAACACTGTTGTAGATCATGTAGGTATCATACAAACTGCAAGTGCAGAGTGATATTTAATTTTCAAATTTTAATGTTAAGCAGCAATAATGAACAATTCCTGAAAAAGGAACTACAGAAACAGCACCAAAGTCTCATTGATATCCCTGAGTCTACCAACATAAAGCACAGCAAACATATTGACTGTTTCAGGATGACTGCTGTCAGTATTGGAAAGCTGCTGCTTTTGCAATAAAAAAAAAGTTGAAGCAACTCGTGACTGGCAGTTATAATTGTTCAACTGCAGGACGCTTACCTTGGGTAACCTCTCTGGGTCTCCAGGGTGGCGGGGGATGACCTTCTGTAGCCTCTGGAAGCCGTAGTCAATGGTCGGTTCATTGAGAGCTGAGAGACAGAAAGGAGACGGATGGTTTCAGTAAGTGCCCAATGACTTCTGCTACAAGTATGTTTAGAATTAGGATTTCTGTGTGTTTATTTGTCAAAGTACAAGGTAATGCATCAAAATTATTGTAATCAACTGTATGATACAAATACAGCAGGAACAGATGATGTTGAAGAATCCTGGGATATTCTAATATGGCTAATATTAGCAACAGCAATGCAACTATTACAACTGGCATTGTAAATCCAATATACTACTTTATTGACTTCCTTAGACATTCCTACCTACATCCAGTCAGCAGATGAGCTATAGTCTTTAACTGCGCTCCTGCAAGGTAGAGCAACAAGGTAGGGGATTCTAATAGTGGTATAGCTATGAGGAGGCCTGAGGGGGGCTGGAGACTCCCAGTTGGAGGCCAGGCCCCGTCTCCCCTAGATTTCTGACAGTCTTTTCAAGTTCTACAATGAAAATATTACAAAAGGTAAGGTCAGCATGAGCAAAGGCACTTGCATCCATGCACTAGATCATCACAATTTTTCAGCAGGGGCCATCGCCATGTCAATTTATATACTTACATGCTGGATTCTAATAAAGTGGCAAACAATGGTCTAGTGTATAGTTAAATTCTATAGGCTTTTATAGAAATCTATGATAGACATCTAATAGCTGAGCATGATGACATGAGAAAAAAGTTCCAGTTTTTGGTCAGTTTATCTGTAGCAACTTGTAGAATCACACAAAGACTCGTGTTTATGAAGTGCATGGCCATACCCTCTGGCCTACCTGTCCCCTATTCACGCAAATCTCCGCCCTGCCTAATTCAATTCCCCTTCCTTCACTCTACCCCCTTGCACTTTTGATTTCATTCTCTGACGACACCCCGTTTCCCCAGCTTTGGCTTCTAAATGGCAGCGGGAGAGAGGGGGAAACACCCGGAAAAGCAGTTAGGGAGATATTTCTCCATAATCAAGCCCATTAATCATAAAAGGCTGTCAAATTTGACTTTGGGGACAATTTGTCAGCCTTCTTTGCCCACTCCGCTTTTGTCACCGGTGCCTCTTGTATTGGGTAAGGATGATTGACACTCCAAATGCTGGCAAGTAGAATAGCTAGTTTGCGCTAATATGCATAACCGGCGCTTTCATGAATAAGAATAAGGTTGCAGCGCCGGAGCAGGGGCCTCTTTTCAAAGGGGCCTCCGCTGCCGTTTGTCGCGCGAGGCAAATAGATGTTATTACCATTATAACAATATTTGTTTTCTTTCGGCGGGAATGGGCCCCGGCGAGCTGCTAAATCAAATTTGTTTGAGACAGTTTCACAGAGTGAAGGAGAAAAGAGCTAGCGCACTGACAGCACTTGCAGGATGTGCGTGTGTAGGTGTATGTGTGTGCACCCATGGGTTGTTTGTGTGTATGTGTGTGTGTGTGTGAGAGGGCTGCAACAGACCCTTTGTGTTCCCTGTAATAAAGAAGCCGTCTCTGATACACTGCACTCATATCAGTAGAACCGGTATAGTCCGCTGGTGTAATTAGCATCAACAAAATATTTATTTCTCTTCATCAGGCGTCAAGCTAACAAACTGACATTGAACTGACCTAAAATTTGCCTACAAATGCATTCTTTTGTAACAACTGTTGTGAGGTTGGACAAGTCGGTAGTGTTTCTAGTGTTTATGAATAGCTTGAATCAGTGTGCAAAACTCATAGACCACCTTTAGTGGTCAAAATGGCCAATAAGTATATATCTTTCAGGAGACATATCTGAAGAGATTATATAACAGAATTAGATTTTTAGGTAAGAATAAGTAAAATAAGTAAAATAAAGCACTACTTTAACACAGTTTTAACAATAAATGGTCTAAAACACTTGAGTTAATGTATAACTGCTAATTTCCACTTTAACCCTAAAGGTTGGCACGCAAAGAGCTGGTCACTATAGCAACTCAGACAACAATCTCGCCTGGGTTGTAGTTAATGAAAAGACAGAGAGATCTAAGACAAACATCGATAATTTGGAAACGAATGGATTTATTTGCATTTATAAGCACTCAGCTGGTTTCCTAGGATGTTTAATCTGCAACGAGAAACTGTCAAACACTAAAGCAGTGAAGCTGATGTCAGTTTCTCTTTCACCAGCTACTTGTTCTAATTGTCCCTCAACATTCGACTCTTTTTGAGGCTGATGTGAGCTTCTCATTCACCAGCTTCTTATTCAAATTTTCTAAATTCAAATAAGAAGCTCACATCAGCCTCGAAACATTTTGAATGCTGACAGACATTTTACAAGAAACTGTTTTACTTTGGAAAGGATTCCTGCTAGAGATGCGAGAAAAGCCACTATAGCTGGGCTAAAGCTTAAAACAGAGCTGTGCTTTGCTTATAATATATTTTTAGTCTATACTAGGACATTAGCACATACTGAGACATTTTTAAAGGCAAGATGGGGAAACGTTACTTAAACAAAATGAACAAATATGTTGTGGCTTCCAAGCTGGTTTGATTTTTGTTGAAAGGACAAAATAGCCCTTCTTACCATTTGGGTTGGTGACCTCTAACCTAAGATTATCTCAGTGAGTTTGCACTGAAGTCCTTGTAGTTACTGAATGATAAGCCTTAGTATGTAATGTGTGTGTGTGTGTGTGTGTGTGTGTGTGTGTGTGTGTGTGTGTTGCATGCACCTTCTCCCTCTATCAAACCCTGAAGAAATTAAGCCCATTACTTCTCTTATTAAAATCCCCCTGACCTTTGGCCCTGGTGCCCCATTGGCTGCCTTCAGGTCCCCCTGTCCTCTCAGCCAATCGATATGCGAGCCTGGCAGTCATGTGCAGGAGTAATTGGAGTGCATGTATGCGCGAGTGTGTGCGTGTGCGGGCCGCACTCTGACCCCGTCCGCATCAGCGCGGCCGTATGAAGATAGATTGCCTGATTTAGTGTAAACATATGCTGCAATTCCAGCCATCAGCGCCACTTTCTCCATCGTAATTCGTATTGATTTTTCTTCCTCTCCTTCGCCGGGGGTTTGACGCGCGACTGCGAGAGAGAGAGAGCGAGCGATAATGCGCTTCACAGAGAAGAGCAGGCAGGGGGAGTGAAGGGAAGAGATGAGAGAGAGGGAGAGACAGAGAGTTGAAGTGTTATAAACTACACACCAGCTGTAAAGTGATGGTTTATTCATTTTTTTAAGTATTTTGGGAACAAGATGTTAATTAATAATTAACTGTAATTATCTATTCATAGTGACTCCTTTGGTAAACGCAAATAAGTCATCAATGTATTTGTCATATTGTTATAAAATTCAGTCTCTTGATGCTACAGAGAGCGAGAGGGTGAGAAGGAGCATGAAAGAGGCAGAGACAAAAAAGAAAATATGACAGTAAGGGAGAGAGAGAAAAGAGAAAGGGAAAGTGAAATGAAAGAAAGAAAAGGACAGAAAGAAAAGGAGAAAGAGAAAGAGAGAGAGAGAGAGAGAAATATGGGAAAGGGAGTGACCAAAAAGAATGTGAGAGAAGGAGAGGGAGGGGGGGTATGGGTGGGAGACAAAAAAGAAGAGTGAGACAAACAGAAAAAAGAGGAAAAGAGAGAGAGAAAGTGTAAAAAAGAGAAAGAGAGAGAGAAGAGGGAATATGAGAAAGGGAGGGACAAAAAAGAAAATGAGGGAAGGAGAGGGGAGAGAGTGAAAGAGAGAGAGAGAGAGTATGGGTGGGAGAAAAAAAAGAGGAAAACAGAGAAACAGAGAAAAAGCAAGAGAGAGAGAGGGAGTGAGAAGAGGACAGAGGGAAAAGAGAATATGGATGGAGACAAAAAGAGAAATAAGACATAGTGAAAAAGAGACAGTGAAAAAGAGAGAAAGAAGGAGACAGGAGAGAGCAAGGGGAATATGAGAAAGGGAAGGAGGAGAGAAAGAGAGCGGAGGAGAGAAAGAGAGGGGGAGAGAGAGTAAAAGGAAAAAGAAGTATGAAACGTTGAGACAGAAAAGAGAGAGAGAAGAGAATATGGGTGGGTGAGAAGACGAAAGTTTCAATATCAATATGTTGTAGATTTAAATATAAAGTAGATACTGAAACAAACCAATTAAATTATTATTTTATTATTTTCAAATATGTGTCAATCTGGATTTTCACTTAATTATGAGTTTATCCTCAATGCTTTACAGCTTTCGTCATGTTTATGAAATCATCTATGGCTCTGGTCATCAGTGCGAGCCTTGACTTTTATAGCTTCCAACAAGTTGCTCGAGTTGTATGAATATTAAAAATATTTAATACCTGTCTCTGCGACAAAATTGCTTTTCTATAATTGAAACCAGTGAATCTGCATTTCTAGAACAGCAGTGTAATATTTAGCATAACAAAAGGAATGATGTCACACTTCTAGTCAGGTGTGTCAGTTTGCCAGATCCCACACTATAAGTCCTCTCTTCTGTCGCTCTGTTGCCTGATTTCCAAAGGATCACACCTAAATCCCTCACAATCACCCTCAAGACGTCTGCCAGCGAGAACTCACGAGATCCAGATCCAGAGAGTCATCTGAGCCGTAATAGTGCGTTAACCCGCGCGACTGACCTCCGCTCGCACGATTAGATTTCAGCAGGCGCACCCCCATCTAGCTAGCAAATGAGTGGCAACATACATGCAGCGAAAAAAATCAATCCCTGTCCAGCTCCAAGTGCTTATTACACACACCACTGGGGTCAGAGGTCAAATGGGCCGGAATCAGAGAGCACTCAGAGCTGTGATGAAAGGCCCCCTCTCTCTCACACACACACACAAATACATGTTTATAAGCACTATAATTCAAGATGCAGTTCAGTGTGGCAATTAGAATAAGTGACCAGAGCAAATGAAAGAAGAAATAGAAGCTGTATGCAAAAGTTTGGGCTCACCTGGTCAAATTATATGTTTTGCCCCGTGAATAAATAAATAAATAAATAAATAAATACATAAATACATTTTATATTATGTAATATATATGTATATATATATATATATATATATATATATATATATATATATATATATATATATATATATGCATTGAGATTAGCAGAAACATGTCATATTTAGTTGATTATACACCATAGATTATATTTATATAACTTATTTTAACTTAAAAAATCAACAAAACATGTCATTTGACCAGGGTCATGCAAACCTTTTCATACACACATCACATACTGACTCAAATAAAAATAAAACCCACTACTCAGAGTCGTTAAATTGTTTCATTTCAGTTTTTTTCAAAAATGCAAACAGCTATTCTTTCCAAAGCTAGCATGCTAATAGGCTCCTCTCATAATACGGTTAGGCTTTATGTTGAAGTCTTTATGAAAGGTTTCAATGAAAAATGATGAGATACGTTGCATGTATGTCTCACCATCTCAGTCTTTAAGCTAAGCTATAGAGTGTTAAACTCAATGTGGGAAAGTGAACTGTGGCATGCACCCCGACGATGACTGCTGAGAGAGCTGGCGGGAAGGCGGGGCCCGAACACTCAGCAGCAATGAACCCCAGCGAGGATGCCGGGAAGACAGCCGCAAGTGTGGAGGCAGCGGAGCGCAAAGCCTGAGGCTCCCTGGACGCGAATCACAAGAGTGACGGTCGGAGGAGGGCGAAGACACTGGCACCGACCACAAGAGGCACCAGAGTAAGGAGGGAGTCCCAAGCTCCACCGACCAGGCCCTGCGCCCGGTTACGCAGTGAGGCCATCTCACTGCACCTCACGTCTGACCCAGGCAGTCAAGCTGCCAGCTGGGGGCGGTGACGAGGAGGTGGAGCGGCAAGCTCTCAGTTCCTCTCGGGTCTGGTGTGCAGCGTGAGTGCCTTTAAAAAGAGCTGAGAGGGAACAGAGCGAGAGAGGGATGAGCAGCAGCAGAGACTGAAGAGCTGAAAAGCTCAGGAAAGAGAGGACTGAAAAGTCTAGCCAGCTTGAGGCATTGAAAAGTGGCCAGCTTAGTGTTGGTTGTGATTGTTGTTTATTTTTTGTGAAATTAAAGAATGTCTGCTGCAGCAATGAATCCTGCCTCAAGTGTCCTTGAGCCGGGGCAGCACATGCATTGCTACAGTGGTGCCGAAACCCGGGAGGAGGACACCAACACATTGAGGATGTCTCGACGGCAGAAAAAGAGGCCGTCAAGACCCTGGTCCACCTGCACCTAGCTGGCAGGAGCTGCAGGCTGTCTTCCAAGATACTGAAAAGCACTGGAAGCAGCTTGAGGAGCAGCAGGTGGCAACCCGTCAGATGGTCAGGAGCCTGCTCGCTGGAGCCCTTCTTCTGTCCCCTCCTCTTCCTGCTTTGAGGACGGCACCCTTCCCGTCCCCGCTCCAAGGAGGTTCAGAGCATAATCTCTCTCCTCCCATCCCCACTCTGAGAGGGCTCGGAGCTCGTTTTCTTTCCCCTCCCCTCTCTCACCGAAGATGTCCTGCCCGCACCCCAGGATGTCAGTGAACCCCTGTCTGTGCTCCACCCCCTCCACATTCACGGCACTCTCCCCGGCATCCTCGCCGAGGTTCGTCGCCACTACGTGTTCGGGCCCCGCCGTTCTGCCAGCTCTCTCAGCAGGGTGGACGCATGCGACATGAATGTACACCACTGTTAGCTTAACTGTAACGTGATGCTGCAAATCCCATAGAGACTATGTTCCATAGTTTCTACATCAAAGTCTAAGTTCATGAGCATGAATATATCATGATTTATGTTGGAACAGGTTGTGGTAGGTAAACTAGCATGCTATTTGGTAGGTAGCTAGCATTAGCTAGTAAGGCTAATGTTAGCTACATTTACCACTTATGAGTTAACTGCTACATTAAGGCATGTCCACATCATTGCAGCGTGGAGCTACATGGCACAATGTGACCAAAGTTCAAATCTGTTATATCTTGAGCCAAACTGTGTTGATCCTAGGCTATTTTATCTCATCCCATCTCTGTAAAACATTAGAAAACACAGTGTCGCATATTCACGAAATGTTGTGGACATCCTAGGTTATGTGTTCTACAGCTTTTATTCTGATAAGGACTCTTATTATGAAGCGGGGATAACCACTGGACTGTTTACGTATATATCACTAAGAACTGAGAGTCATTCTAGCGCTGATAACTGAGAAAATAAGACATAGCGAGCCTTGAGCAAACTGTTAGAGAAAGCTCTGTCTATGTATGGTGTGGCTGTGGGCAACAACAGCTGGTTAATAAAACACCATGACTTGTGTGAAAACTGTGTCTCCTCTCACAGCAATGAACACTACAGTAGCATATATTTAAAAATATTAATGTTTTGCATTTTAATTGAGAAGCTAGAAAACAATTTTTTGAACATGAAAAAGAATCTTAGAGTTCATTAATTATTATAAAATATTAGTGTTAAATATTAGTTTTACAATATGTTACACTTAAAACTTAATGACATATATTGTGAAGTATATAAACATACTTAGAAATGTTTTTTATGTCTTTTTATTTGTATGTTCGTCCTTTTCTTTCACTCCGGAAATCATATATGGGCTACTCGATAACTTTTCAATAGCAGTGATTTTTATGTAAAATGAAAATCGGTAAGATTTTTAATGTAGGTCTGAGTGATAAAAATTATTTTTAAAAAATATGAAAAAGATCTCTACTAAAGGATGTCTGAAAGGGTTACTCATGTTTTTCGCTCTTTTTGAGTTCTGCCATTCACCCAAAACGCTTTCCACCCAGCATGGAGTTCAATAACATGTTTGCTCTCTTGGGACTTTACATCTATTTCCTCCCAGCTAGCATTGCTATTTACATTTTTACACGTCATATTGAAAGGTAATGATGGCTCTCTGGTCTTCCTATTCATTCCATCTACCATCTGATGGGCCGAATGAAGGCATAGTCATGCCCCTGTTGGTCACCAGCCTGCAGGCCTTTCAAGAAGGGGTTCTATCAGTTTCCCCGCTAATGCAGCTCGAATGGCTGCACACGTTCCTCCGGCCCTGTATATAAACCACTCCATCAAAGCCTGTGCTCTGATGGAATGGGGGAATTTGGATTCCTATGCAACAAAACAAGGCTCAATCTCCCATTTCCATGCACCGGCTTATTGATAAGGGCTAGAACAGCACTCTCGCTGCTAGCCCGGGGCTAAGTGTCACAGGCTCAGATTGTCCCGCCACTATTTAGGAGGAGGAGAGGTGGGGGAAGACATTTCCAGACGGCCTGAGGAGCGGGAGACGACAGGAAGTGATTTGTTTTCCCGTTCCAGTCTGTCGAGTGTGCGTGTGGTGAGGCCGCTGAACTGGCCTGTTGACAAACGTCTAAAACCCCTTGTTGCGCACTATTGATTCCATCGCTCTACCCCCCCTCCAACCCTTCCCCCTCTTGCCTCCCGTCTTCTTCTCTTCTGCCTCAAGCCAGGATTACATTACACCAGTTATACCCCCATTATAGCCACTGTTCACAATCAGACTACCTGCAGGCCTAAGTCAAGGTAAGATTTTTCCCAATTCATATTACAGAAGCCAACTGTATCTTAATTTAGGAATTTTATCTTATCTTATATAGCATCTTATCTTAAGTTAGGGCATCTTAAACTACTTGATTGAAGTCAATAATCAGTTGTTCTGTGTGTTACCAAGCAAGCGACTATACATACACACCTTAAACGTACACACAGTCAAATTAATGTTAAAAATAAGTTACAGGTACAGTTACTGTACAATTACTGTAAAAAAAAAACTAAAAACTAAAGTGCAATAAATCGGAATTGAGAAATTAGAAATTAGTTTCAGTTTCAGTTTCCATTTTCCAAAGCATTAGACAGTGTGCAATTCAAGCTGTGTTTTCCTCCTAGTAAACAGCCACATGTTCATCTGTGACTTCTTTTTATTCACCACCAGAAAACGAAAACATGTGAAACCACTGTTTGTTTGGCAACACCGAAATATGTAATGTCATTATGCTATTAGTGAATTATGCTGCCTCTCATAGAAGCCAAAAAAACACAGAAGTTGAAGGTTAAAACAGAGGTTAGGACACCACTGGGGCTGCCCTACACACTTAAATAAAGAAGCCCAAAAAAGGCCCTTCCATTGTAACATGCCTGACAACATAAAAACAGAAGAAAACTTTGGGTGCTATATGGAACCCTTTACAAAAAGTGCTATGTAGCCAGCTAGCATTGGTAGCCAAAGTATATTTACCCAAACATGCACAAGAACTACCTGAAATTCTCTATGTTTTAGCCTACAATGCAAAAACTTTATGATTACGACTTCACAAGTAGAAAGCGCATCTGAAGAGCATTTGAAGGCGTAAACCGCAACCTAAAGTTCCCTCCTGACACACTTCATTAGCTTTCCTTCATCTGTGGGCCACACACATTAGAGCGAGTGTGTTCATCCATGTCCCAGCCAAGGAGAATTCAGCATGTTATCTCACCACAACACAGAGAAATATAAAAGGCTGGGTTATATGCAAGCTATCTGCATTTGATCAAACCCACTCCCCCCAAAAGAAAAAGCCAGATGGTTTATCTGGGAGTCCATGGTGCATCTTGGAGGTAAACAGGGGTCAGACCACAGTCTACATGCTGCCGTAACAGCAGTGTAGACTGTAATTGCGTGTGTGTGTGTGTGTGTGTGTGTGTGTGTGTGTGTCTGTGTTTGGTCTGTGGTGGGCTCTGTCTCATCTCCCCTGGTGGCT